>NC_067402.1:213336836-213366267 GCF_016432865.1 Antechinus flavipes
CATGATCCTTACAGCAGTTTCATGAGATAGTTATTATTATTATGAGGATATATGAGTCTGAGAAAATGCAAGTGATGAATTACAAATCATATTTAGCAAGTTCCTGAGGTGGACTGCAAACTTAAATCTTGCTGAGTCCAAGTTTGTTACTCTATCTAGTTTGCCTCCTAGCTCCTAAAATAGATATTATGTCAAATATTCAAATATAATTTCCAGGTGACATGGAATAAAGATCTTTCAGAATACCAGAGAATGTAAAGCAAAGGAGATCAAAATTGTATGGAAACAGGATATGAGTGATCATACAGAGGCCAATAATGCTTTTGTTCAACTATAAAAAAATTTTTTTAATCTACCTGTGATAGATTTTATGTAAAATTAAATATTAAAATAAAAAATTTTGGTAATGACAACTCAGGATCATTTTAATATTAACTGCATTAAAAGTAGATAAAGTGACAGAACCAAGCTGGATGAGAGAAAACAGGAAGTTGCCTGAAATTTCCCCAGTGTTCCTTGAAAATATCATTCATCGAGATTTTAAGTGGATTCTAGAATGACAGAAACCATAAAAAAATGGAATAAAACAATTTCCCAGCTTAAGCTAAGTTAGAAGGACTTCAGCAATTGTCTATCTCAATTGTATAAAAGGAGCACAACCCAACTGAGCACAAGCAAGGTACAGGCAAGCCAGCATGAGGCTCTTAGCCACTGCACAGATAAGCAACATAGGCTCTTCCATCCTGAATCACATAGTGAGTTACAAATCAGGCCAGTGATGGAACCTCCAGCCACTACAAAAAAAAAACAAATTGTGAGCCCCAGAATTCTGGGGTAAAAGGAGAAACCAGGAAAGGCTCCCCAAGTTAGGGGCAAGCAAGCAACACCTCAGACTGCAGCATGGAAAACCAATAACTGGGGCTCTGTCTCCAAGCAGAAGAAGCTTGGGACGGTGTCCCCTGAACATAGAAAGCTACTATGATGACAGGGACTGTCTGAGACAATTCTTCTATCTGAGGCAGTCTACAAACTGAGAACAGGACAGCAATGTCAAAATGCCTACATGTGAAGCTTCCAAGGAAAATATGAATTGGTCTCAAACCCAAAAAGATATCTTGAAAGAGCTCAGAAAGTATTTTTTTAAATCAAATAAGAAAGGTAGAAGAAAAAATGAGGCCTATAATTTACTTCAGTGTATTTTTTTTTTTTTTTGCATTTGACCAATTTTATTTTTTAAGGAGTTTTTTTTTTTTTTTTCAGTCAATTTTTTTCTTATTTTCTCAAGCTATTGACTCTCTCATGCATACCTCTAATTTTCTTTCTCATTTGGTCTTTTACCTCCCTCATTTGCCTGTTAAAATCTTTTATGAGTATTTCCAGACTTAATGGGCTTAAGATATATTCATATCACTCTTTGAGATTTCTTCTGTGGACATTTTATCCTCATCTGAATTGGTATTTTGGTCTTCTCTGTAGCTTTCTATGGTCAAGATTCTTTTTTTGTTTCTTGCTCATTTTCTTTCCTTTTCTTTTGGTATTTCCTCTTTTGTTTATGGTGGAGCTCTTTTCTTGGGGTATAGAAAATGCTCTCCCAGGCTTCCTGTGCAGCTCAGAGCCTTAACTTTGAGCAGAAAGACCCCTTTATATCTGCAGGGAGTAGCTTTACCTACTCTTTTCAGGAAACAATCTGGTTTCCTAGAATTTGTCTTCTGAACTGGAAATGTAGGCTGCCCCACTAATTTGTCCCTCTACTGCACCAGAACTGAGGGTTTTAGTTGCTGATTGGCTGTGATTAAGACCCTCTCACCAGCTTTCCCAGAGTCTATCTGAACTCACCCCAATGAGACTGACTTTTCTTGAAGTTCTTGTAGTTTTTCCTGTTTATCTTGAGCTGGAGGGTAGTTTTATTCTGTCAGACTCTATTCAGAGACTTTGTTTTATGTGGTTGTTGAGGGAAACTGGAAGAGCTGGAACAGCCTCCTGGCTTTACTCTACCAATACAACTTAAAAATATAACTGGTAAAATTGACAGGGGGAACTACTGAAGTAGAGAGCTCCTTTAAAAGAAAAATTGGGCAAATGGAAAGAGGAACAAAAGATAAGTGGAAAAATAATTTAATAAAGATTAGATTTGAGCAAGTGGGAGCTAATGATTATACAAGACATTAAAAATCAATCAAGCAAAATCAAAAAAATATAAAAAATAGAAGAAAATTTCATTGAAAAAACAGTTGATCTAAAAAACAGATTGAAGAAAGAGATTTAAGAATTATTGGACTACCTGAAAGCCATAATCACAAAAGGATTCCGAAAAATAGCTTTTAGAAATTATCTAGGAAAACTTCTCTGATAATCCTGGAACCAAAGGGTAAAATAGTCATGGAAAAGAAACCATTGATCACCTACTGAAAGCAATCCCACAATGAAAACTCCAAGGAATGTTGTAGCCAAATTTCAGAAAGGTCAGGACAAGGAGAAAATACTGGAAGCATTCAGTAAGCAACAATTCAAATGCCAAGGAGCCAAAATGAAGAGTACATGGAATTTAACAGATTCCATATTAAATTATTAGAAGGAATGATATATATTTTGGAAGGCAAAGAACTTGGGTTACAATCAAGAATCAACTTGTCAGCAAAACTGAGCATGATGCTCAAGCAAAAGAATGGGCATTTGTGGTGTTGTGGCTGCTGGAGGCCTAACTCAGTACCTGTAGAATGGATTTCTTCATGTGAGAGGATGATGATTATGATACAAGGAGACTGAGAGGCAGTTGTGTTTTCTGACCTTTCCAATGAAAGGCAGTTGCATTCTCTGATCTCTCTCCTCTTCCCTCTGTCTCCAATTTATTTCATTCCCAATCTACAAGGAACATTTGTAAAGACTGCTTTACAACTCCTTCAAGTGTTATGATTCACAGCTGTGAGGTTCTTGGAGAACTGACCTGCCCCAGGCATGGTCCTTAACAATCCCTCCCCCCTTTTTTATTGCTTTATGGAAGTGTGATTTTTTTCCCCTCACAGCATGGTCAGTAAGTTTGTGCATTAGCTGTTATCTAAGTCCACAGTATCTGAGTCTGAATGCTAGGGAATGCAAATAGCAATACAATAGGTGTTGAATCTTGTAAGAGGTCATGGAGGCAAACTTTCAAATGGAGAAGAAGATTGTAGTCAGGCATTTTTCATAAGTCTCTCATCAGTCTCCTGACCCTGACTAAAAAAGTCTTAGTAGGTTTCTTCTCTCTTTTTTTCCCCAAGGTTTACCGAAGGAACTCTGGGAGGATCTTAATCAAGAACAGCTCTACGGCACTACTGTTTTTTGTGTTTCTTATGTCCTATGTTCGGGTTCCATATGTTGTGATACAGGAACTGTTATGAGTTCAAATGTTGGAGTTCTTGTTCTTCTCAGAGCACAGCCGGTTTAGAGGCTTAGAGCCCTTCGGATGTCTCCAAATCCAAAGGTTCTGTCCTTCAGCCTCTGCCTCTGCTTTCTTCAGCCTCCAACCAACACAGAGATGGAATGTCTCTCTTGACTCCCTCTGGGGAGCCCAGCCACCAACTACAGTGGTGTGAGATGAAGATGAATCTGGTTGTCCACTGAACTCTCACTCGTAGCTTTATCCTCTGAAAGCTCTTCGTCCACCACCAGCCAGCCAACTGGAAAAGATGTATTCTGCCATAGATCCCTCATCGCTGGCCTTTTATCTGACTCTTCTGAGAGAATGGGATTATGGGTTTTCTCCCATAGTGCTCTCTGGCCCAACGAGCTTTAAGGGAGGTGTGGACTCCCTTGAAGTTAGAAAGTGTACTTTGTGAAGCTAGCATACTTGTGGACTCCAATGAGTAAAGGTGTGAACACAAGCCTTGTATTAATTAGTTCTACTTAGTACCTTGTTTCAGGTTCTGGCCAAAATCTTCTTGTAAGATTAGATCAACTCTAATTAGTTAGCAGTTAGTAAGGATTCCAACAAGGAACCACCTGCCAGTGGCTGCTGGAGGTGTAACTCAGACCTATAGAATGGATCTCTTCATGTGAGAGGATGATGAAGATACAAAGAGACTGAGAGACAGTTGTGTTCTCTGACCTTTCCACTGAAAGGCAATTGCATTCTCTGACGGCTCTCCTCTTCCCTCTGACTCCAATTTATTTCATTCCTAAACTACAAGGAACATCTGTGAAGGCTGCTTTTCAGCTCCTAAAAGTGTTATGATTCACACCTGTGAGGTTCTTGGAGAACTGACCTGCCCCAGGCATGGTCCTTAACAATCCCTCCCCCCTTTTTTATTGCTTTATGGAAGTGTGATTTTTTTCCCCTCACAGCATGGTCAGTAAGTTTGTGCATTAGCTGTTATCTAAGTCCACAGTATCTGAGTCTGAATGCTAGGGAATGCAAATAGCAATACAATAGGTGTTGAATCTTGTAAGAGGTCATGGAGGCAAACTTTCAAATGGAGAAGAAGATTGTAGTCAGGCATTTTTCATAAGTCTCTCATCAGTCTCCTGACCCTGACTAAAAAAGTCTTAGTAGGTTTCTTCTCTCTTTTTTTCCCCAAGGTTTACCGAAGGAACTCTGGGAGGATCTTAATCAAGAACAGCTCTACGGCACTACTGTTTTTTGTGTTTCTTATGTCCTATGTTCGGGTTCCATATGTTGTGATACAGGAACTGTTATGAGTTCAAATGTTGGAGTTCTTGTTCTTCTCAGAGCACAGCCGGTTTAGAGGCTTAGAGCCCTTCGGATGTCTCCAAATCCAAAGGTTCTGTCCTTCAGCCTCTGCCTCTGCTTTCTTCAGCCTCCAACCAACACAGAGATGGAATGTCTCTCTTGACTCCCTCTGGGGAGCCCAGCCACCAACTACAGTGGTGTGAGATGAAGATGAATCTGGTTGTCCACTGAACTCTCACTCGTAGCTTTATCCTCTGAAAGCTCTTCGTCCACCACCAGCCAGCCAACTGGAAAAGATGTATTCTGCCATAGATCCCTCATCGCTGGCCTTTTATCTGACTCTTCTGAGAGAATGGGATTATGGGTTTTCTCCCATAGTGCTCTCTGGCCCAACGAGCTTTAAGGGAGGTGTGGACTCCCTTGAAGTTAGAAAGTGTACTTTGTGAAGCTAGCATACTTGTGGACTCCAATGAGTAAAGGTGTGAACACAAGCCTTGTATTAATTAGTTCTACTTAGTACCTTGTTTCAGGTTCTGGCCAAAATCTTCTTGTAAGATTGGATCAACTCTAATTAGTTAGCAGTTAGTAAGGATTCCAACATCTCCCCCTTTCTTTTGTTAGATGAAAACACCAAAGGAAATAGGAAATCTAATCAGATTAGTGGGTTTCTGAAGGGGTACACATAAATCCATCAATATGGGCCAGAACTTTGTAACAGATATACATATATATATATATATATATATATATATATATATATATATATATATATATATATATATATATATATATATATATATATATATATATATATATATATATATATACACAAAACTCGTGGATTTCACCTTTATTAGAGTAGTTAGAAATGTACATATAGACAGTATCAGTTGGGTATAAGTTGATTTTGATGTGATGATAGACATTCAGTAGGGTATAAAATGTTATCTTATCCTGTAGGAGGAAGATAGGAAAGAAAATTGGGATTGATAGGAGAGAAGGCAGATTGAGGGAGGTGTGAGTCATTAAAAAAAAAAAAAAAACACTTGTGAGGAGGGACAGGGTGAAAGGTGAGAGAAAACTATGAAGAGGGGAAAAATAGGATGGAGAGAAACACACAGTTAGTAATCATAACTGTGGATGTGAATGGGATGAATTCTCCCATTGAAAAGTAGTTCGAAAACAAGAATCCTACAATATAATGTTTACAAGAAACACATTTCAAGCAGAGAGATACACAGAGTAAAGTTAAAGGTTGAAACAGAATATATTATGCTTCAGCTGAAGGAAAAATAAAAAGCAGACATAATGATTCTGACTTCAGATAAAGCAAAACAAAAATAAATCTAATTAAAAGAGAGAAGGGGGAAAACTATTGCTAAGTGGAACCATAGTTGATGAAGTTATATCAATACTAAATACATGTTCCAAGTGGTATAGCTACCAAATGTCTAAAGGAAAAATTAAGTGAGTTACAGGAAGAAATAGACATAAAAGTTATACTAGTATGGGACCTCAATCTCCCTCTCAGAACTAGATAAATCTACAAAATAAACAAAAAGAAGTTGAGATCGATATAATTCTCAAAAAGTTAGATATGAAAGACTTTCACCAAACATTTAAAGAACAATTAATCCAAATGCTATATAAACTATCAAAAATGGGCATCAGTGATTATATCAACAATAAAGAGATATAATATTATTATCTTAATAGATGTAGAAGAAGCTTTTGACAAAATACAGCATCATAAAAATTCTAAAAAGAATAGGAATTGTTTTCCTTATACTGAATCATCCTTGCATTCCTTTTGGTCATAGAGTATTATCTGCTGATAAGTTGTTGTCATCCCTTTGCTAATATTTTACGTAGAATTTTTGCATCAATATTCATTAGAAAGATTGGACTTTCTTAGTCTTGACTCTTCTTGGTTTAGGTAGCAGCACTATATTTGTGTCATAAAAGTAATTTGGCAGGACATCTACATCTATTTTTTCTGAATAGTTGATATAGTATAGGAATTAATTGTTCTTTAAATGGTTGGTAGAATTCATTTGTAAATCCATCTGACTCTGGAGGTTTTTCTTAGGGTGCTCTTTAATGTCTTGGTCAATTTCTGTTTCTTAAATGGGATCATATTTTATTTCCTCTTCTGTGAATCTTGACAATTTATATTTCTGCAAATATTCAGCCATTTCACTGGATTGTCAACATTGTTGGCATACAGTTGGACAAAATAACTCCTAGTTGTTGCTTTATGTTCTTTTTCATTGACAGTAAGTCCACCCTTTTCATTCTTAATGCTGTTAATTGAATTTTCTTATTTTCTTTTTCTAATCAAATTATCTAAAGGCTTATTTTGGTTTGTTTGTTTGTTTTTTTTTTTTTTTTTTTTTTTTTTTTTTTTTTTTTTTTTTTTTTTTTTTTTTTTTTTTTTTTTTTTTTTTTTTTTTTTTTTTTTTTTTTTTTTTTTTTTTTTTTTTTTTTTTTTTTTTTTTTTTTTTTTTTTTTTTTTTTTTTTTTTTTTTTTTTTTTTTTTTTTTTTTTTTTTTTTTTTTTTTTTTTTTTTTTTTTTTTTATTTGTTTAATGTAATGTAATGATCAATTGTGAAAGACTAAACTATTTTGATCAATATAAAGAGCCAAGCTAATTCCACATGATTCATGATATAAACATGTTATCCATCTCCAGAGAGAATTAATGAACTCTGAGTGCAAATATAATTTTCTCATTTTAATTTTATACATAAAAACAAAACACAAAACAAACTATGGCTGATATACAAAGATGTTTTGCATGATTTCACACATATACTTGATATCATATTGCTTGCCTTCTCAGTGAGTCATAAAAGGCTTGAGAGGAATGGATAATTTGGAACCCATTTTTTAAAATTATATTAAGAAATTAGGGGAGAAAACTCATCAGACATATTTATAGTCCAGGTCCTGTAGTCTCATAAAGGAGAAAATACTATGTTTTTATCCACATTCAGTTTCAAAAGTTCTCTTTCTAGCTGTGGGATGGCACAAGTCTATTAGAATTGCCTCTAGTTACCTCATTGTTGAAAAGAGCCAAGTCTATCTCAACTGATCATCTCATAATCTTGTTGTCACTATGTACAATGTTTTCTTAGTTCTGCTCACTACACTTAGCATCTGTTCATATAAATCTCTTCAGACTTTCCTGAAATTAGACTGCTTGTCTTTTCTTATAGAAAAATGATATACTATTACATTCATCTACCATAATTTATTCAACCATTCACCAACTGATGAACATCCACAAAAAGGGCTGCTATAAACTTTTTTGTATATGTGGGTCCTTTTCCCCTCTTATGATCTCTTTGGTTTACAGCTCCAGGAGAGATATTGCTGGATCAAAGGTTATGCACAGTTTGATAGCCCTTTGGGTAGAGATTCAAACTCTTCTGCAGAATGTTTGGATCAGTTCCCAACTTCATCAAAAAGAAATTAGTTACACAATTTTCCCCCACCCTCCCCAACATTCATCATTATCTTTTCTTGTCACCTTAGCCAATCTGAGAGGTGGGAAGTGATATCTCAGAGCTGTCTTAATCTGCATTTCTCTAATCAATAGTGATTTAAAGCATTTTTTCATACCACTAGAAATATTTTTAATTTTTTTATTTGAAAATTGTTCATATCCTTGACAGATGGTTTATAGTCTTATAAATTTGAATCAATTCCGTATATATTTTAGAAATGAAATGCTTATCAAAATCACGGGCTGTGAATTTCCCGCAGCTTTCTGATTCCATTCTAAATCTTGGCTGCATTGGTTTTGTTTGTCCAAAACTTTTTTAATTTAATGTGATCAAAATTATCCTTAGTGAATTTTATAATGTTTTATATAACTTGTAAAAGTAATAAATTATAACTATCACTTTTGTTGTATTAAGATTTAAACATATTTTCCTCAGTAAAAACCTGTGAGATATCATACAAGTATGATCATACAAGTATCTGCCTCATTTTACAGTAACAACAACAACAACAATAATAATAATGTCCCATCAGTGTTAAATGAAGAATGGGAAACAGCAAACCAAAGCTTCCTTACTCCACTCTAGTCATCTTCTGTTGAAATTTTTCACTTTCCACATTGCCCAGTTCAGATGTTTCCTCTTACCTAAACTTGAGCTGATTTCCCTATCTAGAAGATTTTACTTTTTTCTTAGTTTTTTTTAACCTTGTATTTCACTTAGATATTTATTTTGTACTAATATTATACATCATATCCCAGATGATGGTGTACAGCAGAGATATCCAACTTTTACTCTACAACATTCCTAAGACCCCAATTAGATCAAGTTATAATTGGAAAATACATGATAAAATAAACTATAAATATTATTACAATTTAAAACTAAGTAAAGTAAAAGCTCTCAGAAATCCTTCTATACTTCTATTTGAGTTTGATATTAATAGTGCGACACCATAAAAAGGTGAAGTGGATAAAATGTTATGCCTGCGAAAAAGAATTCAAATCTGGCCTTCCATACTTACTAGTTGTATGACCTTTGGCTAATCATCCTACTTGACTGAGTTTCCTCATTTATTAAATGAGTTACAGAAGGAAATGGCAAATTCCTTCAATATCTTTGCCACCCCCCCTCTCAAAAAAGGGTCATAAAGATTAGGACATGACTACATCAGATGAAAATCAAAGTGTAGAAATCTAATATTATAATTAGATCATAATATCTTTTAGAGCAAGACCCATCTTTGAACTCCTTTTTTCATTCTGTAACTTAAAGTTTTATTTAGTCCCTTAAGTTACTGAGTAGTTAGTTATGTGATTTGGTAAACATCATATAGTCAACTTGTGTTAAAGGTATAAATTGAACTCAGATCAATTGTCTATTCATTAAACTATGTATCCACTGTGATATACAGATATAGATATAGATAGATAGATATATCTATATATATAGATATATATAGATACATATATAGATATCTATATCTATATATCTATATCTATCTATATGTATATATACACAAAACTCGTGGATTTCACCTTTACTAGAGCAGTTAGAAATGTACATATAGACAGTATCAGTTGGGTATAAGTTGATTTTGATGTGATGATAGACATTCAGTAGGGTATAAAATGTTATCTTATCCTGTAGGAGGAAGATAGGAAAGAAAATTGGGATTGATAGGAGAGAAGGCAGATTGAGGGAGGTGTGAGTCATTAAAAAAAAAAAAAAAAAAAAAAACTTGTGAGGAGGGACAGGGTGAAAGGTGAGAGAAAACTATGAAGAGGGGGAAAATAGGATGGAGAGAAACACACAGTTAGTAATCATAACTGTGGATGTGAATGGGATGAATTCTCCCATTGAAAAGTAGTTCGAAAACAAGAATCCTACAATATAATGTTTACAAGAAACACATTTCAAGCAGAGAGATACACAGAGTAAAGTTAAAGGTTGAAACAGAATATATTATGCTTCAGCTGAAGGAAAAATAAAAAGCAGACATAATGATTCTGACTTCAGATAAAGCAAAACAAAAATAAATCTAATTAAAAGAGAGAAGGGGGAAAACTATTGCTAAGTGGAACCATAGTTGATGAAGTTATATCAATACTAAATACATGTTCCAAGTGGTATAGCTACCAAATGTCTAAAGGAAAAATTAAGTGAGTTACAGGAAGAAATAGACATAAAAGTTATACTAGTATGGGACCTCAATCTCCCTCTCAGAACTAGATAAATCTACAAAATAAACAAAAAGAAGTTGAGATCGATATAATTCTCAAAAAGTTAGATATGAAAGACTTTCACCAAACATTTAAAGAACAATTAATCCAAATGCTATATAAACTATCAAAAATGGGCATCAGTGATTATATCAACAATAAAGAGATATACTAGTCTTAATACATGTTTTTGATTTTTAATATTTAAATAGAATTTGACTAATAAACATACATAGTAGCTTCATTTAAGGAAAAATTCGCGCTGGTTAATTGGTTGTTGTATATATACACAACAACCAACTAATCAGCTAAAAATTTTTTTGATATAACCTTTTCAAGTTGAAGACTGCCATCAGTGCAGTAGATGACTGATCCCATATTTGCCCTCACTGAAGGCATTTGACAACATGACTGAAAACAACATGCTAAAAAGCATGGGAGCAAGAATACAGTCTTGTTTTATTCCATTGGTAACTGGGAAAGCTGAAGAATATTGTCCATTTTCCAAAACCCAGACAAGTATGCCATCATGAAATTGATGTACTATACTAATGAACTTTTCTGGATAATTAAATTTTGATCTAATTTCCCATAAACCCTCATTTCTGACAGTATCAAAGGCCTTGGTCACATCTACAAATGTGATATACAAACTCAGTTCTGCTCCTGAAAATTTTCCTTGAGTTGTTGGGCAGTAAATACCATATCAGCTGTTCTGTGGCCTATTTGGAAGCCACACTGGTAGGTGGCTTTTTTCTAGGTTAGGGTCAGCCTCTGGCAAGAATCTTGCCAGCAATGATAGAGAAATCCCCCTGTGATTGTCACAGGATATTTTTAATTTTTAATGGAGGCATCTTTGAACTTCTAGTGCATAACTTCTTGCTATATGATCTGGAAAATTTCAGTCAGCTTTTGTATGAACAATAGACCCCCTACTTTGTAAATCTCAGCTGGAATAGTCAGCATGAGGTACTTTACCACAAGAAAGCCTAATGGTATTCAGAATCTCTTCTTTAATTGGAAGTGATTAATTTCAACTTGAGGTAAACAATTATTAGCTTCAGCCTTGATTGATGATGGTCTGTTGAGAAGACTGTGGAAGTGTTCAGGCTATCTCTCAAGGATCAAGTTCTTATCATTAATCAGTGTGGCACTATCAACAATGAGTAGTTGAGATGAACCATAGTGTAATGTTCTTTTATTAAGTTTTCTTGGAGTTGCTGGGGGCAGCCTTCATTTCAGTTCAGTAATCACCATGAGAATAGCCAGGTGTTAAAGTACAAAGTTCAAATTCTTTGTTGTCTCCTTGCCTGAGGTTAGCTTTCTTGAGAGCCTTTCAGACCGCCTTGGTCTCAGTGGGGGAAGTGCAGGAGGAGGACAGGCCTGCCACCACAGTGATGTGAGATGCAATAAATAAATATGGCTCTGACCCTGACTGAGTTTGTCCTAGCTTATAGGCTCTACACTGAGTGTAAACCAATAGTTATATCATTAGAAAACCATTATTTGGTTGTAAATAAACCATTATTTGTTGTAAGATTTTAAATCAATCATTCTAAACTTAGAGAACTATTAATCACCATGCTAAACTAGATAACCATTGTCTTATCAATTCTACTGACTTAGTCCCTTGTACGAATCCTTGTTTTAAGTACAGAATTCTGGCCCATAACAACATAGGTCTTTGGCCCATAAATTGTCTTCAATACATCCTAAAACCATCTTCGATTGTGGCTATCAGCAGAAAACTGAATTTCACCTACCTTTTTACTGAACCAAGAATCCTGTATCTCTAAGTTTCTATTACACTTCATTTTTTGATGGAATTGAATACTACCTTCTTAAAGATGGATGAACTATGCTGCTGGTACACTCTGTGTAGTTTTCATTTTTCATTTATCAGCTTCTGAATTTCCCCATTATTTTTATCAAACCAGTTTTAATGTTTCTGAGGGTTCTGACCCAGATGAGCAAATACAGTGCTTTATACCAAATCTTTGAAAGCTGCATACTCCTTTTCTGCTCCATTGTTGCCAACTGTGTATTGGCTCAACTAACCCTCCAAATTGGCAACAAATGGTTCCCTCTCAGAGAAACCCTCTAAAACATTGACATTAATTCTTCTAGTAGTCTTTTTACCTTGGGACTGACACTTTTATTAAATGTGAATATTTAGCTTGGAGAGGATAAGTCCATTTTCAGTCCAGCATTCTGCACCACATGTTTATTTTGTCACTCTCACATATGGTCTATCTCTTCTTTTTACAGTCATATAGTCCATTAAATGCCTATCAGTATAGTCAATTAAATGCCAATGCAAAGGTGCATTCATGAAGCTTTATTGCATTTAGGTAAATGGAATACAGTGTTGGTGATGAGAAAGAGATGCACAAGTCTCCAATAGTAAATGACCACTGCTATTGCTGTTTCCAAATCTATTTCTACCAAACAGTACCTGCCATGTCTGCTAGTCTGAGCCTGTTCTAACATTAAGATCCACCCAGAATTATAAACATGTTCTCTTTTGGCACATTGATGATAAGGGTCTCCAGGGTTTCATAAAATTTTTCTTTGACTTCATCAAGGTTCTGGTGGGAGCATAGGCACTGAGGGTATTTTCCTGCAAGTGGCAACTATATCGTCATGAGCCTATCTTTCACTCCTTTTGGAAGAAACATAAGCTTGTTTACTAGATTAGTTTTGATTGCAAAACCTACACCAGCTTCCTAATATTCCCTTTCACTACACCTACTCCAAAAAAGTATGTATCCAGCTCCTACTTCAATAAGCTGGCCTTCATTTATCAGCCTTGTTTTACTCAGGGCTATTATTTAAATGAGATATCTGTTGAATTTTCTCACAATAAGAGCTGTTCTTCTTTCAAATCTACTAGATTTTCTGTTATCTCTACGTATTCACACATTCCATGTACCAATGGAGAGAGGAATCAGCTTTTCAGAATCTTTTGTACAGTTTTTAGTGTCTTGAGTGGGATTCCTGATGACCAGGTAATTAGATCAGGGTTGGATAAACAAATAATTTTTAGGGCACCTTTTCTAGCCCCTTCCTCACACATGGAGATAATAGGTGCAATCCTTAAAAAGCTGCTCAGATACCTAGGGAACTGCTGAATTTCACTGCTGCTTCCAGTGAGAAGAAGATCTTATGGTCTTGGTTGCCTGTGTGTACTTAAGTTCACTTAACTCCCCAAGCCTTAATATTAACTTAAGGGGCATGGTGATTCTCACTCTCACAGCCCAGCTTCACCTCTGCCTACAACCAAGCAGCTCTTGATCCTTCCCCATAAACTTCACCTTTCTGGGTGGAGGGAAGAGGATGATTGGGAAGAGCAGTGATATCACCAGCACCTCCCCTCAAGCAAATCCTCCCTCCTCCCATGACTTGATTGCAAAAGGTACTACTTAAAGCCAAAGAGAAAGGGTAGAATACAGCTGATTTGAGAATAGAAATGTATCCTGTGATTGAACATCTTAACTCTTCAGGTTAAGACAAAATAATATACATTAGTTTTAACCTAGAAATTATCAAAGATCTGAAAAAGGCTTGCACTTTTTACGGGTCTACATCATCTGATGTTAAGATATCATTAGAGAATTTGGCTTATGAAATGTTAACCCCTAGTGATTGGAAATCTATAGCAAGGACATGTTTAGAACCTGGACAAAACTTGTTGTGGCTTTCTGAATATAGTGAACTCTGTAGTTCACTATACAAGCCCAACGAAATAGGCAACCTGGAATTAATACACCAATCACCTGTGACCAACTAAAAGGTGTAGGTTCTTATGTGGATACTTCAGCACAGATTAATTATTCTATAGCAGCATATGAGCAAATTGATGCTGCTATCAAAGCAAGGGGCAGCCTCCCAGGAAAGCAAGATAGAGAGAAAGCCTTCACGAAAATAGAGTAAGGTTCCAAATGAACCCTTTGCTGATTTTGTAAGACATCTGCAGACAGCTGTCATACAAATTATTGGTGAAAATGCAGCAACAGAAATTATGATAAGACGACTTGCTAAAGAAAATGCTAATGAGGTTTGCAGAAGAATTATACTAGGACTGCGCAAGGATACTCCTTTAGAAGAGATCATAAGATATTGTGCCACAGTGGACACAAATACCTTTTATAGTCAGGTTATGATGCAGACTTCCCAAAATCCGAACATGGGAAGACAGAGTCCCTTTTGGCAAGCAACTTCCAGAGAGACTCTTCAATGCTTTCAATGTGGTAAAGTAGGGCATTTGAAAGCTCAATGTTGGCATAGAGACAGAGTGAAAAAACAGGGTGGGAAAACAAGACCCAAAGCCCCATGTCCAAAATGCAACAGATGCTTCTATTGGACATCGGAATGTAGACTGATTCAGGGAAACAGGATGGGGGGCCCAGCCCCAGGGCCCAAAGAAAAAATACTTGGGGTATGATGGCAGCTAATGCTACATTCAGAGAGTCTTTAGAAGTTCAGTACTCAGACATAACCAATCAGCCAAGAAGCAATCTGATGGGAGAAAGGGATTACATAATCAATCAGCCAGGAAGCAACCTGATGGGAGAAAGGGATTATAATTAGGATAATAGAATTGTATGTAGCTGGGACTACTGAGATATCCCCTGGAGAAATGAAATCTGTTCCTCTCAAACCTATGGATCCCTTGTCTCCAGGCATAGTAGGCTTGACCATATCACCTACTAAGAGTACTTACAAAACAGTATCCATCCTTACACTGATGTGGGAAACTGGGGAATGTGTAGATAATATCCCAGTCACTAATACAGGTAGACAATGTGTGAGTTATCAATCAGGAGAAGTAGTAGCATCAGGTTTACTGATACAGACCCCCTAATAGGCAATCTGGTGATATTTGCCCAGATTCTGACTCCCAACAGCAGAATCCATGAATATTCTGGACAGCAGCTGTTACAGCTAATCATCCTATGCTCACTATCTATATAAATGGCATACCATTAGAAGGATTGGTAGACACAGGAGCAGATTGTACAATCATTAGAGGTGCAGCTGGGACTTCCGGCCAAGATGGCGGAGAGGAAATACACTTCTGTGTAACCTCCGTGTTTTTCTCTCACTATTCATTTCATTTCATGCCTCTGAATTAATGCTCGACTGAAAAAAAACCATACAATTACTTACCAAGAGAAACCATCCTTGAGACTCGTCAAGAAAGGTCTGTTTTTGCACGAGGGCGGGGACGGTATTTGGAAGCAGTCTGCGGGCAGCAGCTGCAACCAGAGCACAGATAGCAGCTCAGAACCGGTAGAGCGAGAGGGGGTAGGGCGCGATCGCAGCCGTCTCTGCGGGGAGAGCTTTGCTATAGGAGCAAGTCAGCAGCCCAGCAGAGAAGCTAAAAACACCGGGGGTGAAGAATACAACCCCAAACAGCTGGAGTCTCTCGGGACCTGGCCACCCCTCCCCCACAGTGTCTTAGCCCGCTCGGATCTCAGAGCGCTCGGATCTCAGCGCGCAGGCGCCATAGCACAGTAGGACCCGTGCCTCACGAATACCCTGCCCCTCCCCCAAAGAAAGCAGCCTCCATTCAAGGGGTTTTTTTCCTTCTGTTTCTTTGATAGTTTGTCTTTGATAAATAGACAGAATGAGCAAGAAACTGAAAAAGAATTTAACCCTGGACAGCTTTTATACAGATAAAGAGCAGACTCCAAACCCTGAGGAGACTAAAAACAAACAGTCCCCAGGTGAATCCCCGAAGGAGGAGACCTTATGTCCCTCAGCACAGATGAATCTCATGGAGGAAATTAAAAAGGCTCTCACAAGGGAGCTAGAAGAAAAATGGGAAAAGGAGAGGGAGGCTCTGCAAAAGGAGAGGGAGGCTCTGCAAAAGGAGAGGGAGGCTTGGCAAAAGAGCCTGGAGAAGTCAGTTAAAGAGAGAGTGGATAAAGAAACCAAATCCTTGAAAAATAGGATTGGTGAACTGGAAAACAAAATTGGCGAAATGGAAAAAAATTCCACAGAACAAAAGAACTCAATTGGACAACTAGAAAAAGATCTTAAAAAAGTGAGTGAAGAAAATACCTCACTGAAAATCAGGGTCGAACAATTGGAATTGAATGACTCGAGGAGACAAGAAGAATCAGTCAAGCAAATCCAAAAAAATCAAACAATGGAAAAGGATGTGAAATACCTTCTGGGGAAGACAACAGACCTGGAAAACAGATCCAGGAGAGACAACCTGAGAATCATCGGACTTCCAGAAAAGTATGATGAAAAAAAAAGCCTGGACACTATCTTCCAGGAAATTATCAAAGAGAACTGCCCAGAAGTCATAGAAACAGAAGGTAAAATAGACATTGAAAGAATTCATCGATCCCCTACTGAAAGGGATCCTAAAATCAAAACACCAAGGAATATAGTGGCCAAATGCCAGAACCCTCAGGCAAAGGAAAAAATACTGCAAGCGGCTAGAAAAACCCAATTCAAGTATCAAGGAGCCACAATAAGGATCACCCAAGATCTGGCAGCATCCACATTAAAGGATCGAAGGGCCTGGAATATGATATTCCGAAAGGCTAAGGAACTTGGTATGCAACCAAAAATAACTTACCCAGCGAGATTGAGCATCTTTTTCCAGGGAAGAAGATGGACATTCAACGAAATAAGCGAATTTCATCTATTTCTGATGAAAAAGCCAGAACTTAACAAAAAATTTGATCTACAAGCACAGAACTCAAGAGAAATCTAAAAAGGTAAAGATTAATCTTGGGAACTATATTTCGGCTGTAAAGATGTATAAAGAATACATGTATACCTTGTTCTAGAAACTAGTTGTGGAAAGGACATTGTACTAGAAAAAAGGGAAAGTGGGGGTACTACATTTCATGAAGAGGCAAAGAAAACCTAGTATATCTGAGAGAAAGAATGGAGGGGGATGAATATAGTGGGTATCTTACTGCCTTCAGAATTGGCATTAAGAGAAGAATTTTAGACATATTCAATCTATGGTGAAACTTCTCCCACCTCATTGAAAAGTGAGAAGGGAAAAGTGAAAAAGGAAGGAATAAGCCAAGTGGAAGGGAATACGGTAACTGGGAGGGAAAGGGGCAAGTTGGGGGGGGAACTTTAACGGGGGGGAGGGATACTGAAAAAGGGAGGGCTGTGAGAAGCAAGGGGAGCTCACAAGCTTAATACTGAAAGGGGGGTAAGGGAGGGGGTAAGGGAGTAAGAAGGGAGAAAAGCATAAACCGGGGTTAACAAGATGGCAAGTAATACAGAATTGGTCATTTTAACCATAAATGTGAACGGGGTAAACTCCTCTATAAAGAGGAAGCGGTTAGCAGAATGGATTAAAAGCCAGAATCCTACAATATGTTGTATACAGGAAACACACCTGAAGCGGGGTGATACATGCAGGTTAAAGGTAAAAGGTTGGAGCAAAATCTACTATGCTTCAGGTGAAGCCAAAAAAGCAGGGGTAGCCATCCTGATCTCAGATCAAGCTAAAGCAAAAATTGATCTAATCAAAAGTATCCAATTTACTTCCAATAATATTATCTATCTCTTGTTTTGTTTCAATTTCTTTTTTTATCCATAGATAGAACAGAAAAAATTTTCCATGCTAATTTGCTTGTTATATTACCTTTATATCTAAAGCATTTATGTTTTTAACCTTTTCATAGTATATTTTGTGAGATGCTGATATACATCTAATTTTTGTGATACTATTTTCAAGTTTTCCCAGCAATTTTCATGAAATAGTGATTAATTCTCCCAAAGTCCTGGACCTTTGGGTTTATGAAAAAATTAATTGCTATGGTCATTTACTACTACGGAATGCATACCTAATTTCTTCCACTGATCTGCCACTCTATTTCTTAGTCAGTATGACTGTTTTGATGATTATTGTGTTATCTGCTTTGAAATCTATTGTTGACACACACCTTCCTTCACTTTTTTACATTGAATTATTTGATATTCTTGAACTTTTGTTTGTCTAGATGAATTTTGTTATTTTTCCTAGTTCTATAAAATAGATTTTTGTCATTTGGTATGAGAGTGAATTAAAATAATTTGGATAGAATTGCCATTTTAAAAATATATTGGCTTTGCATAAACATGAATAATTAATATTTCTGTAATTGTGGTTCTGGGAATGTTTTTCTTAGGGACCCCATTGATGATTGTTCAATTGTTTTATATGATAGGGTTATTTAAACATTCTATTTCATCTTCTATTAATCTGGACCACTTATATTTTGTAAATATTCATCCTTTTCACTCAATGTATGCCAAATTCATTGATTTGCTCTTTTACTATTTTATTGATGTACATATACATGTATGTATATACATACATATACACATACACATTTAACCTAATAGACTACCTTCCTGTATCTCATAAATTTAGATATGTCTTCTCATTGTTCTCATTCTCTTAAGGAAATTATTGAGTGTTTCTATAATTTTTTCTTTGACACAATATTCCTTTAGGGTTAGAATATTTATTTTTAAATTAATTTTTATTTATGTTTTCATGTCCCTTTATTAGCTATAATTTCATTGTGATATGTTCTGGAAAGGATGAAATAAACATTTCTTTTCTGGACTTTCACCTCATTAATATACTATGATTCTCTTCCTGCCTTTGAGATCAATTTTCTCAGTCTTCTCTGCAGGTTCTTCATACACTTGTCATTTCCCCAGGTGTGGGTATAGTACAGGATTCTCTCCCTCGTGGGCTTTCTCCTCTTCACTCTATACTTTCTTCACAATTGCTTTTGGTCCTATAGAATTCAATTGTCATTACTCTGCTTATCACATCCAAATTGACATCTTCAACCCTCATTTCTCTCCTGAGAACTAGTTACATATCTGCAACTAGCCTGCTTGACATAAAATGATAATATTATAGGTTTAGACATTGCAGAGACTTCAGAAGAAGCATCGACCAATCCCTTCATTTTGTAAACAATGAAGCTAAAGGAATAGAGGTAAATTGATTTTTGCTATGTTACACAGAACTTCTGAGAGCTTTCATTTTAAACATCATTCTTTGTCACACTTTCATAAAACTTTCAAGAAAACATTAGATAGTTTAATAAATAAAGTGTTTGATTCAGAGTTATGAAGACTTGCATTCGATTCTGGTCCTCAGAAATGTATTAGTTGTTAACTTTTGGCCAATAATTTAATTTCTATCTGCCTCAGTTTCCTTAGCTATAAAGTAAAGTTAAAAATCACACCTCTCTTCAAGATTTGCTCTGAGAATTCAGTGAGACAATATTTGTAAAATTAAGTGCTTGATAAAGAAGGAGTCAGATGAATGCTTCCCTTTTCTATTTTATTGATTAACAAAACTAAGAGTTGGTTCTATGAAAAAACCAACAAAATAGACAAACCCTTAGTAAATCTGATTAAAAAAAGGAAAGAGGAAAATCAAATTGTTAGTCTTAAAAATGAAAAGGGAGAACTCACCACTAACGAAGAGGAAATTAGAGCAATAATTAGGAGTTACTTTGCCCAACTTTACGCCAATAAATTCGACAACTTAAATGAAATAGAAGAATACCTCCAAAAATATAGCTTACCTAAACTAACAGAGGAAAAAGTAAATATCCTAAACACTTCTATCTCAGAAAAAGAAATAGAACAAACTATCAATCAACTCCCTAAGAAAAAAACCCCAGGACCAGATGGATTTACATCTGAATTCTATCAAACATTTAAAGATCAATTAACTCCAATGCTAAATAAACTATTTGAAGAAGTAGGGATTGAAGGAGTCCTATCAAACTCCTTTTATGACACAGATATGGCACTGATACCTAAACCAGGTAGGCCGAAAACAGAGAAAGAAAATTATAGACCAATTTCCCTAATGAATATTGATGCTAAAATCTTAAATAAAATATTAGCAAAAAGATTACAGAAAATCATCCCCAGGATAATACACTATGACCAAGTAGGATTTATACCAGGAATGCAGGGCTGGTTCAATATTAGGAAAACTATTAACATAATTGACTATATCAACAACCAACCAAACAAAAACCATATGATCATTTCAATAGATGCAGAAAAAGCATTTGATAAAATCCAACAGCCATTCCTAATAAAAACACTTGAGAGCATAGGAATAAAAGGACTTTTCCTTAAAATAGTTAGGAGCATATATTTTAAACCTTCAGTAAGCATCATATGCAATGGGGAAAAACTGGAACCTTTCCCAGTAAGATCTGGAGTGAAGCAAGGTTGCCCACTATCACCATTATTATTCAATATTGTATTAGAAACACTGGCCTCTGCAATAAGAGTCGAGAAAGAGATTAAAGGAATTAGAGTAGGCAATGAGGAAACCAAACTATCACTCTTTGCAGATGATATGATGGTATACCTAGAAAACCCCAGAGATTCTACTAAAAAGCTATTAGAAATAATTCATAATTTTAGCAAAGTAGCAGGATACAAAATAAATCCCCATAAATCCTCAGCATTCTTATACACCACCAACAAAATCCAAGAGCAAGAGATACAAAGAGAAATTCCATTCAAAATAACTGTTGATAGCATAAAATATTTGGGAATCTACCTACCAAAGGAAAGTCAGGAATTATATGAGCAAAATTACAAAAAAGTTTTCACACAAATAAAGTCAGACTTAAATAATTGGAAAAATATTAAGTGCTCTTGGATAGGCCGAGCAAATATAATAAAGATGACAATACTCCCTAAACTAATCTATTTATTTAGTGCTATACCAATCAGACTTCCAAGAAAATATTTTAATGATTTAGAAAAAGTAACAACAAAATTCATATGGAACAATAAAAAGTCGAGAATCTCAAGGGAATTAATGAAAAAAAAATCAAATGAAGGTGGTCTAGCTGTACCTGATCTAAAATTATATTATAAAGCAGCAGTCACCAAAACCATCTGGTATTGGCTTAGAAATAGATTAGTTGATCAGTGGAAAAGGTTAGGTTCACAAGACAGAATAGTCAACTATAGCAATCTAGTGTTTGACAAACCCAAAGATTCTAAATTTTGGGATAAGATTTCATTATTTGATAAAAACTGCTGGGATAACTGGAAATCAGTATGGCAGAAATTAGGCAAGGACCCACACTTAACACCACATACCAAGATAAGATCAAAATGGGTCCATGACCTAGGCATAAAGAACGAGATTATAAATAAATTAGAGGAACATAGGATAGTTTATCTCTCAGACTTGTGGAGGAGAAAGAAATTTGTGACCAAAGATGAACTAGAGACCATTACCAATCACAAAATAGAAAATTTTGATTATATCAAATTAAAAAGCCTTTGTACAAACAGAACGAATGCAAACAAGATTAGTAGGGAAGTAACAAACTGGGAAAACATCTTTACAATTAAAGGTTCTGATAAAGGCCTCATTTCCAAAATATATAGAGAACTGACTCAAATTTATAAAAAATCAAGCCATTCTCCAATTGATAAATGGTCAAAGGATATGAACAGACAATTTTCAGATGAAGAAATTGAAACTATTACCACTCACATGAAAGAGTGTTCCAAATCACTATTGATCAGAGAAATGCAAATTAAGACAACTCTGAGATATCACTACACACCTGTCAGATTGGCTAAGATGACAGGAAAAAATAATGATGAATGTTGGAGGGGATGCGGGAAAACGGGGACATTGATGCATTGTTGGTGGAGTTGTGAACGAATCCAGCCATTCTGGAGAGCGATCTGGAATTATGCCCAAAAAGTTATCAAACTGTGCATACCCTTTGATCCAGCAGTGTTTCTATTGGGCTTATACCCCAAAGAGATACTAAAAAAGGGAAGGGGACCTGTATGTGCCAAAATGTTTGTAGCAGCCCTGTTTGTAGTGGCTAGAAACTGGAAAATGAATGGATGCCCATCAATTGGAGAATGGCTGGGTAAATTGTGGTATATGAATGTTATGGAATATTATTGCTCTGTAAGGAATGACCAGCAGGATGAATACAGAGAGGCTTGGAGAGACCTACATGGACTGATGCTAAGTGAGATGAGCAGAACCAGGAGATCATTATACACTTCGACAACGATATTGTATGAGGATGTATTCTGATGGAAGTGGATTTCTCTGACAAAGAGACTTAACTGAGTTTCATTGGAGAAATGATGGACAGAAACAGCTACACCCAAAGAAGGAATACTGGGAAATGAATGTGAACTATTTGCATTTTTGATTTTCTTCCCGAGTTATTTTTACCTTCTGAATCCAATTCTCCCTGTGCAACAAGAGAACTATTCGGTTCTGCAAATATGTATTGTATCTAGGATATACTGCAACATGTTTAGCATATATAGGACTGCTTGCCATCCTGGGGGGGGGAGGGAGGGAGGGGAAAAAACGAAACATAAGTGATTGCAAGGGATAATGTCGTGTAGAAATTATCCTGGCATGGATTCTGTCAATGCGAAGTTATTATTAAATAAAATAAAATTTATAAAAAAAAAAAAAAAAAAAAAAGAGGTGCAGCTGACCCAGTCACTAGCCAAAGATTAAGGCAAACACCTACATAGCAGCTGAAGTTAGTGCTACCCCTTTGAGATGGACATTTGAAGGTGAAACAGGAATTTTTACTCCTTTTATACTTGAAAATATCCCCATCAATCTGTAGTGAAGAGACATTTTACAACAGTTAGGATTACAAATGAGTACTTCTGGTATTTTAGGCAGGGCTGCTGTTGAAGGCCTGCCAACACTTTCACCTGTTCCTATCCAATGAAAAACTGATACTCCAGTGTGGATAGAACTGTGGCCCTTAGCTAGCAATAAAATTCAGGTGTTATTAGATATAGTACAGGAGCAACTTGGCCAAGGACACTTACATCCCTCTCTAAGTCCTTAGAATTCCCCTGTATTTGTTGTAAGAAAGAAATCTGGAAAATGGAGGATGTTGACTGATTTAAGAAAAATAAATGAACAGATGGAAACTATGGGAACTCTTCAGCCTGGACTTCCATCTCCTACTCAATTGCCTAGAGCAGGGGTCCTCAAACTATGGCCCGTGGGCCAGATGCGGGAGCTGAGGATGATTATCCCCCTTACTCAAGGCTATGAAGTTTCTTTATTTAAAGGCCCACAAAACAAAGTTTTTGTTTTTACTATAATCCAGCCCTCCAACAGTCTGAGGGACAGTGAACTGGCCCCCTATTTAAAAAGTGTGAGGACGCCTGGCCTAGAGAATGGCCTCTTTGGATTATAGACATTAAGGATTGTTTCTATTCTATCCATCTAGATAAGGAGGAAACGAAAAGATTTGCCTTTTCAGTGCCCACCGTTAACTAGCTGAACTTTATAAAAGCTATAAATGGACAGTTTTGCCACAGGGAATTAAAAATAGCACTACTATGTGTCAAACATATGTGGCTGCTGCTCTTACTCCAGTAAGAAAAGCATTTCCAAAAGTAATGTTGTTACATTACATGGATGATATATTAGGATGTGCAGCTGAGGAACAAATGTTAGAAGCATGTCTACAAAAGACCACAGAAACACTAAGGAACTATAAATTGCATATAGCCCTAGAAAAAATTCAAAGGCACGCTCCTTTTTCAATATTTAGGATATGGTATATATCCTAAGGTGTTTACAGTACAAAAGCTTTCTTTAAGAACAGAAAAGTTGAGCACCTTAAATGATTTTCAGAAAATTATAGGAGATATACAATGGATGCATCCAGTGTTAGCCTTAACTACCTATCAATTACAACCATTACTTGATATTTTAAGGGGAGACATTGATTTAAACTCACCATACCGCTTACAAAAGAAGCTCAAAAGGCTTTGAGAGAAGTTGAACTGGCTTTATCCAATGTGGTTGAAAGAGTCACACAAAAACCCTTGGAAATATCAGTTTTTGCTATAAAAGAGATACCCACAGCAGTCCTTCATCAAGGAGACAGTGTGATAGAATGGGGGAACCAACACAACCAGAACAAAGCCTTACTCCTTACCCAATGCTTGTGGCTAGAATTTTATTAAAGGCCATTAAGCAAACAGTACAATTATCTGGGATAAGACCTTATAAGATATATATCTTTTATATCAATACACAAATTAACGTATGCTATGAAACCATTCCAGAGTGGCAAATTTTATTGGCCAAGGCTCCAAATTTTACACATGGGTCTCCATTAAAGTAACCTCACTATTTATGCTTTATACTCTCGTGCCTTAACTATAAAGAGAGTAGTCAGAACTCCTTTTCAGTCCACTCAGTAGAATGAATTATATGCAATTATGTTAGCTCTTACTTATTATCCAGGAGATAGAAATATAATATCTGATTCGGCCTGTTCAATAGGTGTGGTACAAAGAATTGCCACAGCCCAAATAAAATTTTTAGCTTCTAATATATATATATATATATATATGCTCTTTAAGGAACTTCAAGAGCAAGTGAGAAAGCATCCAGGTAAGATTTATATCCTGCATATACACTCTCTTAGTGGAGTTCCAGGTCCTATTTTTGATGGAAATCCAAAGGCAGATTGCCTTCTATGTCATCCAATACTCCTTTATTTCAGGCAGCCTAGGAATCTCATTTTAAATATCATCAGGCTGCTCATGCTTTATGTTTGCAATTTGGGATAACAAAAGAGGAAACTAGGAGCATAGTAAAAGCCTGTACAGCTTGCCTTTCTTTCTATGCTCCTACACTCCCTCCAGGGAAGAACCCTCAGGGTTTGAGACCCACTGAAATTTGGCAAATGGATGTAACCCATTATAAATCTTTTGGCCATCTGTCTTTTACCCATGTTGTGGTAGACACCTTTTCAGGCTTCACTTTTGCAATACAAGCAGCAAAAGAGACAGCCCAAGTGGTCACTGAATTCCTCACACAAGCATTTGCCATTATGGGTCTGCCACAAGCATTAAAAACAGACAATGGTCCTGCATATACCTCCGAACATTTTGCACACTTTTGCGCACCGAATAAGATTTTACACACCACTGCCATACCCTTTAATCCTCAAGGACAGGCAATAATAGAGAGGAGAAACAGAGACATTAAGATGCTGCTCCAAAAACAAAAGAAAGGGAGAGCCACAGGTAACCCTAGAGAACTACTAAATCTTACCCTTTCTACTATTAACTTCTTGATTTTTGACAAAGATGCACTGGCTCCGGCAGACAGGTTTTATAACCCACCGGAAGGGCAGTGTCCAGTGAGAGCAGCTCCACTATCTTTAGATAATCGCCAGGGGATGTGGAGAGACCCAGAAAGTGGTGAATGGAAGGGACCAGATAGGCTAACTGCTTGGGGGAGAAGGTTTGCTTGTATCTCTACAGGTGGAGAAGGAATCATATGGGTGCCAACGAGCCGTATTCGCTTTGTCCATCACAGAGAGATGGAGCAGACCCTTGAAACGAAGGAGAAGACCCAAGAAATATCGGGTGGTTCTGTTGCTGGTTGTGCTCACCATTGAATGAGCGTGGCAGTTATGGCGTTTGATTCATGGACATAGAAAATTGTAGGACTTGAAAACCCTCAGGAATCATTGGATTCTCTGAGACATAAGATTGTTGTAGGACTTGAAAGCCCTCAAGAATCATTGGATTTTCTGAGAAATGATAAGACTGGTACAGGACTTCAAAATCTGCTGGAATCATTGGATTCCCTAAGACATAAAAAGACTTTTGCAGGACTTCAAAAACTTGGGGGGATCATTGGATTCCCTGGTATGTGAAGCAATGGACAACAGATTGGTTTTGGACTATCTCTTGGGTGCTGAAGAAGGCGTATGTGTGACTGCTGTTTACATACTCTTCCTTCTAGGAATTCTGACAATCTTTTACAACACCACGTTAATTTAGATTGTTTGTTATACCGTAACTTGCGTGTACAATTCATGTTTGTTACACCACATCAAGCCTGCACTGACTGTGGGGAGAGTCATCACTAATAGCATCTGCATTATTGCTATGTGCTTGTGTAATACCTCCCATGCTGATGGGTTTGTGCATAATAAGACCCTTCAGCCCAGAAACCCGCTAGCAACCCCCACTTCCCTTTGGTCTTATCTCCTTTTTAGTGCTTTCACCTCTCTTCCTGAGAAGTCAGGGGGGTCGTGATCACCTCCCCTTGGGGGTTCTGACTTCCCTGAGGAGTCAGGGAGGGCATGACCACCTGTGTTCTAAAACAAAAGAAAGCGGGAGATGTAATGGGCCGAGGCTTGAGTTGATGCACTGGGGTTCCAAGCACGTGAAGCTAAATAGTACTTGGACCATACTCTATTAATGTATATGTTTGGAGAAAGAATGCCCCCGCCCACACTTTGTGCAAGTCCTGATGTGTTGTATAGAAAATGATGTTTTTGGTGGGTGGAGGCAGGGGTGTGGAAAGGGAAGCAGAAGGAGAGACTGCTCGCATTGCAAAGGCCCTTCATCTCCAATCCCCCTGTTAGCTGGCTTCCTGTTGCAGATGCCCATATTGCAGTCGCAATCTTTTGTGCCCATGTTACTATTGCAATCCTTTTTCACTCTTCACTTCAATAAAGATTGAAGATTTTCCCCTTAAACTGAATTCCTGACTCTGGCTAATTTTAAATACATGGTCATCACACTGAACCATATTTCTCAGGTTGTGGAAGAAAAAATGTAATCCTGAGGCTAAATAAATAAATAACAGAACAAAAAAAAAAAATTAGGAATCTGTGTGTGTGACCCCTTGAGTTAAATGCATTATGAGGAAGAATCTCCAGATACAAACAGAAAGCATGGATTCTATGCTTCCAAGGAGAGGTCCCAACACATCAAAGGGAGCAGCCCAGCATGGTGTGGGGCCCCCAGGCCAGAAAGAGGGGATAGATGAAACAGGAAAAGTTTTGGCTTCATTGGATAGATGGAAAAGGATATATCCACTGACCAATGACCAGCAATGCTGTCTCCTTCCTAGGGGTCATGGGACTTCATGAAACTTAGGCCTAGGATCTGACCTTTTCTGCCCTACAATCCTCTGAGAATAGCAGTCATGTGATGTCCTGAAACTTGGGCCTAAGGTCCTAGAGCCTCTGAGAAACCCTCCCCTGGTCCCATTCAGTCCCTTCTCTTTATTTCATTCCTTCTCCCACCAGTCCTGATACATTTCTTCCACCAGGACATGCTGGTTATCGAGGTCGTCAGGCTTGTCCCTCCCCTCAGTATTAATTGTAAGCTGCCATCTAGCATTTAGAAAGACCCAACTGCCTCATATCAGTGGAAGCTTTCTGACACCACTTTAGCTAGGGAATCTTGGCCCATTCCAATGCTGAAATCCATAAGCAAGCAGATGATAGTGATGAGATTTAAGTTCAGGGAACTGAAATGAGATTAGGGTTCCTGGTGGTCAGAGAGTTAACTGATGAGCTTAGTGGCAGGCTCAGGGTTCAGGGAACTAAATGAAGCCTGGCTCCTCTAAATCCTCTTGGGATTTGGTGCATGGGCAGGGAGTTTTGGGAACCCCCTTCTGGGGGCACAGAGGTCCTTCATAATGCAATTCACGAACCAAAAAGCGAGACTGATAAAAAGATTGTTATAGGCATCAGGAAGTCAGCTTTTCCTATGCATGAATAGAAAGGCTGAATTCCTTAGTGGCAAGAGTCTGGGCAGAGAAGCCAAGTTTCTAGTAGAGAGATCCCGAAAGAAAGGCATAACGTCTGAGGGAAATAGGGGAGGACAAAGAGAGGGTAATGCTGTAAGAATATCATTCCACTGGGCAGAGGTTTGCTGCTATGCCAGGGATGGCATCTTAGGTCCTCTGCTAGGAGTGAATTGAAAATAGGATCTTTTTAGAATAGAAATTTTAGCTACAGATGGAAGCTTGCTCCAGATGTGGGCTGGTCAGCTTGAGCTGGAAGTTGAATAGAATATCTTTTCAGGTTTGATCTTTAATTCAATGGGAAACTTAATCAGTAGTTAGCGTTATCAATGGGGGTGGAGCCTGTCTCTCAGGAAAACAAAGAAGCTTTAGAATATTTCTCTCTGGCAGGTTCTCCTACAGAGGTCAGGTTCAAGGAGACTTTCTTTAAGGAGAGTTTCAGGGCTCCCTCGTCAATACAATGATGCTGCTGAAAGCAATGAGCCAAAAAAATAATGTGGGGATGATAAGAACTGGTGGGGAAATACAGAACTGGTAGTTTTAACTGTAGATGTGAATGCGGTGAACTCTCCCATAAAGCAGAAGTAGATAGCAGACTGGATTAAAAACCAGAATCCTACAATGTTGTTTAAAAGAACAAATTTAAAGGAAAGTGATAATAGAGTCAAAGTAAAAGGCTGGAGCAGAATCTATTATGCTTCAAGTGAAGTAAAAAAGAGTAACCATCCTGATCTCAGATCAAGCAAAAGCAAAAATTAAGAGATAAGGAAACTATCTTGCTAAAGAGTACCATAGATAATGAAGTAATATCAATCCTAAATGCATATGCGCCAAGTGGTACAGCATGGAAATTTCTAAAGGAGAAGTTGAGAGTTGCAAGAAATAGAAAAACTATCATAAAGGGAAATCTCAACCTTGTACTCTTAGAACTAGATAAATCAAACCACAAAATAAGTTGAGGTAAATAAAATACTAGAAAAGTTAGGGATGATAGATCTTTGGAGAGAATGGAATGGAGACAGGAGTATACATTCTGAGTGGCAGTTCATGGAATCTATACAAAAACTGGCCCTATCTTAGGACATAAAGACCTCACATTGAAATGCAGAAAGGAGAAATAGTAAATGCAGTTTTCTCAGATCATGATGCCATAAAAATTACATTCAACAAAGGGCCAGGGGCAAATAGGCCAAAAACTAATGGATTAGAAACTAAATCTCATCCTCAAGAATGAATGGGTGAAACAGCAAATCAAAGACATCATTTCATCCAAGAGAATGACAATAGTAAGACACCATGCCAAAATTTGTGGGATGCAGACAAAGCAGGAATAAAAGGAAATTTTATATTTCTAGAGACTGACTTGCATCAAATAGATCAATGAAGTGGGCTTTTGCAACTGAAATACCCAATCAAATAC